>NW_007260516.1:368036-375721 GCF_000164805.1 Carlito syrichta
TGGGGGGTCTTTTGGTTTTTTGGGGGTTTTTTTTTGAGTTGGAGTCTCACTCTGTTGCCCAGACTGGATTGCAGTGGCATGCTCCTGGCCACCGCAGCCTCTACCTGCTGGGCTCTGGCGATCCTTCCCCCTCAGCCTTCCAAGTAGCCAGAACTACAGGCGTGCACTACTATACCCGGCTAATTTTTATTTATTTATTTATTTATTTATTTATTTATTGTAGAGACGAGATCTCACCAAGTTGCCCAGGTGGGTCTCGAACCCTCCAGCTCAGTCAATCCACTCGTCTCAGCCTCCCAAAGTGCTGGGATTACAGGCTAAGCCACCGAGCCCGGCCTGTATAATTATGTATGACGTAATATATAATTATTTATCGTGTATAATTATTTCATTATGTATTCCATTATATATTACAATGTAATCGTAATAGAAATAAAGTGCAAACTAAATGCAATACACTTGAATCATCTCAAAACCACCCCCCTCACCCGATCTGTGGAAAATAGTCTTCCATGAAATTGATCCCGGATGCCAAAAAAGGCTGGGGACACTGATATAGGAGATCTCTTCTTTAGAGGCAGACGAACATGTAAATATTCTCCTAATTTCCTTTTCCTCCCTCTCCAAACTATTGCTCAATAACCTCAGGAAATAGTCTTCCTTCCCTCCCACACCTTATGGACGAGCGCCCCAGAAATGACCTCAACAAGGACCACAGTATAAAAACATTGCCATTGAGACAGCTCCAGTTGGGCTCGGTGGCTCAGCCTGTAATCCCAGTACTTTGGGAGGCCAAGGCGAGTGGATTGCCTGAGCCCACGGGTTCTTTAAGACCAGCCCAGATAACTTGGTGAGAACTCATCTCTATAATAATAATAAAAAAAAGATTAGCTGGGCATGGTAGCACGCGCCTGTAGTTCCAGCTGTTTGGAAGGCTGAGGCAGAAGGATTGCTGGAGCCTAGCAGGTCAACGCTGGGGTGGCTGAGTGTGCCACTGCACTCCAATCTGGGCGACAGAGTAAGACGTCAACTCAAAACAAAACAAAAGAAAAAGTGATAGCGCCATCAAGAAAGAAAACTGATTATATTTTGAAGTCAAATTAAAGTCTCATAACCAAATACTAAACCCTTTGGAATTATCCATATTTTTCAGAAGCTACATAGCCATCTAACTTCCAATCCTCTATTCAAATCCTATGAAAAGAATCCAAGAGTGATATAGTGGTATAAGATGATTCATGTATTTAGGATTTAGTATCATCATTGAATTACTAGTTTGTAAATATCTGGATATCTGGTTCTCAAGTTTTCACTGTATGTTTCCTTGGCTTATGGTATTACCTTCTCCTAGTACTCCTTATACTCCTCTGATCAATTCTTTCTAGTATTCTCCATTAAATTTCTCTTAAGCATCTCTTAAGCATCTCCCAGGGTTCAACTCTGAGCCCACTGAGTTTCCTCACTCTACCTGCTTCCTGGGCATAGTCACTTGCTGGGTCACACTTTCAGTTTTCCTGCGATAGACAGATGATTCTATTTTCATTTCTTAAAATAAGCAGATGACTCTTACAGTTGACTTTCCTGATAGGCAAGGTGATCTCCTTGCCCCCATTCACATGCTACCCCAAGGCTTCAGATTCACACATCCAAAGGCTCCTGGATATTTCTGGCTAAATATACCACAAGAATCTGCAGCTCAAGAAATCTAAAATCCATTGCTTTTTCCCCCATACCCTTTTGTGCCTTTATCTTGGTGATGTCAGAATCATCCCCTTCCTCAGCTCTACATCTTATCCTTAACACACCTAGTGAATTGCTCTGTCTAAACATGTCTTCTTCACCCCCTCCTTTCAATCCCGCCAGCACTAGCCTTGGCGAGGCTGTGGACTCATCCAATCGCGACACCATTCTCTCAGATGGTCTCCCTGGCTCTAAGGCTGCCCCCTCAAATCCACACTATAATTGGTGGTCAATCTGTTCATTTCATTGGCCACCTAGAATTCTTCCTTAGTTTATAGTTTAAAGTGGGGAGCTCTCCACACCCCTTACCCCAGTTCATAATCTTGGAAGGGGGTGGGTCTATCTTGACCTCATCTTACCTATTTATTCCCCTTTGTTTAAGATTTGGAAGGAAATCTGTCTTTAAAAAGAAATGGCACTCACAATTTGTTGAGTCTATTTTTCCATAATAATGGATAACTTTCATTACACCTTTACTATCAATTAGCACTCTGCCTCAGTATTTATCTACATTATCTCATTTAATCCTCACAACAACTCCAAGAGGTAGGTCAATTTTTATAGGTTCCGAAATTTCCGCAAGTACATATAGCTATTAAGCATGACTTCATACCTGCTCTGTAAGCTCCTAATTTGGGTCTATGCTTCATACAAAACTGAGACCCAAGCTGGCCCACAGGACTCAATGAACATATCTGTAAAGGGGCAGAATGTGTGGAAGAGGGAGAGGGATATTCATATAACTATGGCCTAAAGATATTATTAGGCAAAATAGAATTTTGTGGGCTAAAAAAACTTTGACATTCAATTTTTCTCAATATTACATTTTATCTGAAATTCAATCAGGTATGTAAATACATACTTACATAAATATGATATCAATAGAAAATCTTAAACTTATATCAATATAACTTATGCCCAAAGTGAACTATTTAGAAAGCTCTTAATGTGATTCAGTTTTAAACCAAGCCATATTTCAGGATTCACATCTATCTATTTGATATTTAGATATCATAAAAAATATACGCATAATTAGGTATAACATTTATAGTCAGTTTCAGAGATGGACTACATTTAACTTTGGTTAATTTGGTTCAACTTACAAGAGCAATTCTGTGTTTAAAAAAACACATATAGGCCATTGCCTTGCTTTTTTTTTTTTTTTTTATTGGAGTCTCACTCTGTCGCCCAGGCCAGAGTGCAGGAGCATGCGTACAGCCACCACAGCCTCGATTTGCCGGGCTCAGGCGATCCTTCCACCACTGTCTTCCAAGTAGCTAGAACCACAGGTGCATGTCATCACACTCAGTTAATTTTTTGATTTATTGTGGAGACGAGGTCTTGCCAAGTTGCCCAGGTTGGTGTCGAACCTCTGGGCTCAGGCAATCCTCTCGCCTCTGCCTCCCAAAGCGCTAGGATTACAGGCATGAGTCGCCACACCCAGCAGCCATTGCCTTGCTAAGCTATGGGTGGCCATGTGCTCTTTGAGCTATGGCCAGGCCATGTTTTCATAAGCTTTGGCCTCCTCCCCTACCTTGGGGAGGTGAATCTCTTCTCTCTCTCTCTCTCTCTCTCTCTCTCTCTCTCTCTCTCTCTCTCTCTCTAAGTTTTTAAATATCCTATATTTTCTAATATAAAAAATGCATATAATCCTATACAGCCTTTCATATTTTCACAGGATGCCACACAATCACAATTAGTAATACATCCACAATAGCTCTGATTCTACTACAGTTTCCTAATGTGTTCACTTTCTCCAGCACATCTCCTCTTTTGAAAAACCTCTATACCACCCTCCTCTCCGAAAATCACATGTACCCCCAGCCCACTCAGCTGATGGCTTTGCCTGAAGCCTAGACTCTCCATTAACCCGGCTTTCCAGAGAGTTTCCTTCAGCAAATGGCCTTTGTCCTTCTGTTTCTGAAGTGTCTCCCTTGTTGATGGATCATTTCTAGGATCCTACGATTTCACTTTGTTATAGAGCAAAACAAAAACAAAGAACCTTCCCGTGTACCATCCAGCTTCCCTGTCCTAAAACTTCTTCCAAACGCCATCTGTCCTTGATGTCTCTACCTCTCCTGTTCTCTTTCCACCCACTTCAGTGAAGTTGCCACCAACTCCACACAATGACAACTGGGGAGAATCCCAGGACCCGGGACTCCCCACCCAGCCAGCACACTGCACTCGACCTCTTCCGGGGCCTGTCTGCTGCTGGACACACCTCGCTGCCTCAGGTGGCTGCATTTGCTGTTCCTTCTGCCAGGTGCACTATTCCACCAGATGTCCCTGCCTGGTCTGCTGCACTCAATCCTTCAGACCTCTCTTCCTCAGACTCCTCAGAGTGACCTTCCTGGATCAAGTGGTTGAAACAGTTCAGTGCAACACCCCAACTCTGCTAGATCACATATCACTAACACTCCCCAGTCTTTTTAAACTACGTCATGTTTTTTCATGGCTATGTTACACCTGATACTAAATTAGATAGTTCTTTAAGTGTTACCTTGTTTATTTCTTGTTCTCCACTCCCTTCACTTCCCTCACCACCTACATGTGCACGCACACATACACCCATGAATGTAAGTCCGATGAGGACAGGGACTCCTGTCTCTTGTTGACCACTTATTCCTGCTCATTGGAAGAGTGCCTGGAATATAGTAGATGCTCATTAAATACACATTGATCTCATGATTATTATACGCTCCTACATGCTTCAAATTATAGACAATCCAAATCTCTGGAATTTGAAAGTGGATCTTTCTCCTCGTTGGACGTCCTAATAGAACCAGGTTTGGGTAGCAGTTGAGGAACGGGAAGGGTCTAGATCTTTTACCTTTCTGATGTCACTCGGATTCGTTCTTCACAACTACAATTCAGACCTTCCATCTTCTCATGGAAGTATGTTTCCACACACTGCTCTTCAAAGTCATGCAGTTTTTTCAGATCCTCCTTACTCAGGTAGAGTTCTGTAGAAATAAGTAGGGAACACGGAACAAATCATTATTCACCTCAGGGTAGGAGCTGCTTTTCCTCCACTTGTGTTGAAAATGATAAACCATAGTTCCTGTGATAAAAATGTGCTGCCTTGTCACACTGTATTCCTGATATTAATGGAGAAGAAGCACAAAGAAACAACTAGAAACACCAGACTTGGTTTCCCCTCCTTTCTATTTGAAAATGGCTCATATAGGAATGCCTGAGCCCATGGGTTCGAGATCAGCCCGGGCAACTTGGTGAGACCTTGTCTCTACAATACACCAAAAATAAGCTAGGCATGGTAGCGCCTGCTTGTAGCTCCAGCTACTTGGAAGGCTGAGGCAGAAGGATCCCGGAGTCCAGCAGGTCAAGGCTGCAGTGGCCATGAGTGTGCCACTGCACTCCAGCCTGGGTGATGGAGTGAGACTCCGGCTCAGAAAAAGAAAAAAAAAAAGAAAATGGCTCATATAGAGAACAATATTTTCTCTATAATATTTTCAAGGGTTAGGATGTTCTCACATACTGGCAAAAATTAACTGCATTTATATGTGAATGGAGAAGGAATCTGATGGTCTTTTGTTCTCTCTGCCAACTCATTTTTAAATTAATTAATTTGTTATTGATACATATTAGATGTGCATATTTTGGGGGAATATGTGATAATTCGACACATTCATATAATCAACTCATAATAATCGGTATATCCATCGCCTTAAATATTTCTCTTTCATTTACACTGGGAACATTTAAATTATTCTCTTTTAGCTATTTTGAAATATGCAATTGATGAATTCTAACTGTGGTTACCTTAGTGATATATAGAATAGCAGGTCTTATTTCTCCTAGTTAAGTGCATATTTGTACTCATTAATCAAACTCTCTTTGCTATTAAAATGACAATAAGTAACCAATAAGTCAAAATCAAGGTTAGAAGAGTACAGGGCCGGTGGCGGCTCATGCCTGTAACCCCTCCATTTTGAGAGGCCAAGTGAGAGAATTGCCTGAGTCCAGGGGTTCAAGACCAGCCTGGGCAACCTGATGAGAACTTGTCTTTATAATAAATCAAAAAATTAGCTGGGCATGGTGGCATGCACCCATAATTCCAGCTACTTGGAACACTGAGATGGAAGGATCTCCTAAGCCCAGCAGGTTGAGGCCGCAGTGACTGTGAATGTGCCACTGCACTCCAACCTGGACAAGAGAGTAAGACTCCAACTCAAAAATGATAACTAAATAAAGGTTAGAAGAAGGCAAAGTCTTTGAAATTAATCCAGTAACTATAAGAAAGTTCTACTCTGTTACACTGAGTTTACAGACACTAAGTCCTTCTGTTTGCTGTTGAAAAAAAGAGGGCCGGGTGTGGTGGCTCACACCTACAATCTCAGCATTTTGGAAGGCTGAGGTAAGAGGATTGCCTGAGTCGCTGAGACCAGCCTGGGCAACCTGGCGAGACCTCATCTCTACAATAAACCAAGAAAAATTAGCTGAGCATGACAGCACATGCCTGTACTTCCAGCTACTTTGGAAGGCTGAAGCGGAAGAGTCACTGAGCCCAGCAGGTCGAGGCTGCTGTGGCCATGAGCGTGCCACTGCACTCCAGCCTGGGCGACAGAGTGAGACTCCAGCTCAAAAAAAAAGAAAGAAAGAAAAAGGAGGCATTACAATAACCAGCCAATAGCCAATCAAGGCTGTATACCTTCCGTGACAAAATTACAATTGACTCATTAAAAGCCATACTATTTAATGATCTTATAAGACTAATGCAATTCTCCGTCAAACTTCAACATTCACATTTGGTCTACTACCTTGGCTCTCACACTTACCTAATATAATAGTATATCACCTTTTACATAAGTTTCTAATACTTGGAAAATATAAAAATGAAATGGTGCTAGTGAGATAAAATTGGACAGTTTTTTTTTTTTAACGGTTTCACTTAAATTAGGAGAAAAATAACTAATACATTTCTCCATAATTTGTTAAGAATGCAGTTGTTTCATTATTGTCCAATAAAATAAAGGGCAAAAATAATTATGAACTTTAAAATGTGGCTAAAAGAAAGTTCTATCAGCTATAAAATGTGTTCACAAATCAAGCATGCAATGTTTTCTGATTTATATGGTGTGGAAAAATCCTTCAAACACGAAAAAGTTCAGTATATCCCATTCCCTCACACCCAACTCTAATGTCTGTTGGCATCAAAGAATCTCCTGTGAGCAAGAAACTTTGCAATTGTCATGACGTGGGTCTTCTAGAAGCGGATCCCTGAGAGCAAACCAGTCAGCTTGAGGTTTGTGGAGATTTCCTGTAACTGTCCGCAAGGTGGCACTGCTGCCTCATGTGTAAATGGCTTCACCCTTAATATAAAGGATTGGAAGCAATGTCATGAAAACGCGAGAATGTTCCAGAGCTCAGGGTGGATGCACTTCTACCCATCAAAAAATTTACTCAAGTTTTATAGGAAATCATCCTGTAAGCTCAGACCAACGTTCTTCCATATGGTACTAGGAAATCTGAGCAAATCCTAGACAATTCTAGGACCTCTCAAGTATTAACACTCTGCCATTAGGTTGCATTGGTTCTGCAGCCCATGCCTGAGAGGCTCTCTTTTAGAAGCCTGAAGTTTACAGCATAATTAGAGTTAACTTCACTTGTCCTCTGGCTTCTGTATAAAGGCTGACACTCCTGAGGGGAAGATATGAAAAAGAAAAATAAATCTGCAAAGTGACTCAAGCTGAGAAAAAATTTTCTACAGAGTTAACTACCACAAGCAAAAGCATATCACCACCCTGTCTACACCATAACAACAAACTGCAGAGAATGATCTGTACCCCTGTGAGCCCACCTGAATGTATACATAGTCCACTATTCCGTATCTGAACCTCCTGGGATCAGGAGTATTTTCGAATTCAGAATTTTTCTTTTCTAGTTTTAGAAAGGTCATATAGTACATACTGGGGGGGGGGGGGGGG
>NW_007260516.1:375741-414786 GCF_000164805.1 Carlito syrichta
TTCGCTCAAAAGATGGTGTTAATCAAATGAATGCGACAGGCAGGACAGCAGACTTGGCCAGTGCAACCAACTACTAAGTGTGACTTGTATCCATCTTTTGTTATCCATATATATTGAGTACTACAATTCTAATAGTTTTTTCCTTTCTTAAAATGTGTATATAATTTTTGGTACCCTCTGTATATACCATAAATGAAGTGAAATCCCTAGTCAAAATGAGGGCAATTCATATGACTATTTTCTGCAGCAAAACCAATGAATATTCACACTCCAAGGGATAAAAAAGATAAATGGCTTCACATCAGTTCCCATCAGCCTCTTCTGGCCAAATGAGTCTTTCCCCAATTTAAGAAGAAAAAAAGACTTTCCATTTTCAGAGATATTTTGGATTTAGGAATTGGGATAAAGGATTGTGGATTTATGCCACCTGCATCCCGTATTTCTAGGAATTATTCAGAAATGAGCCTGGTACCATTTGTGAAATTGCTTGATAGGAACTAGAGAAGATCTGTAAAACCAAATAAACAATGTCCTGTGATAACAATTAGCATAACAGTCATCTCACAGTTATATATGGCTAAACCTCAAAATATATAGGCTTATGCTTTGGAGGGGAAAAGTGAGAATCCATATTTCTATATCCTGACTTGCTTTGCTGCCCAGGCTGGAGTCCAGTGGTTATTCACAGCTGCTACTATAGCACACTATAGCTTCAAACTCCTGGGTTCAAGCAACCCACCTCAGGCTCTGTACCTGGGACTATAGGGGTGAGCTTCTGAGTTGAAGTTCTTAAAAAATAGAAAAAATCCATTTCAGAATCACCTCCATGACTCTGGCTAACAATTTAAGCAAAGCCTTGTTACTAGTTTCCCTAAGATCCCCAAGGCCTCTTGTAACTCCTTGCTATTTGAATTTCATCTTCCGTAATAAGTAAATGAGTATAAATCTTGTGAATCCTGCTCTAAAAGTTATTCTGATGAGTTCTCAAGTCAGCAAAGAAAACACAGGTTTGCCAGGTAACGTAAAGCCTTTGCACTTTCAGCAGAGTTTCTCTCCCTCCTTCTTTCTTTCTTTCAACGTATCAGTCCGTGCTAGCAAAAGGCACAACTCCATAATGAGGTAAATGTGTTTACTTAGACCCAGGGCATCAGCTGAGGATCTATTGTCAATGAACTGCCAGAACCTTCTATCCCACGCCCTAATTTAATTTATAGGACTCAGAATGTCTTTGGCTTGGAGATCCACTTTGTGCTCTCTTCTGCCTGTCCCACCAAGAAAAACTTACTTAATCCAACATCACCCTCTTCTTGGTCATTAGGAGCTTGACAATGACACAGGCAGCGGACCAGGAGGCCCACGTGGTTCAGCAGGATAAAAGGCGGGGGCAGCCAGGGCTTCTCGTGGTAGGTCATGATGTAACGATAGCGATTGTATTTCCATAGTTTGTTTGAGATGGATTTCATATCTAAGTAAACGTTGCTGTAAGTTGCAGTAAAAGACAATGTTTTAGTATGAAATCCTAAAACATAACAGACTATTTTCCACCGTTTCTGACTGGTTCACCTGACATTACCAGCAGTTAGCCAATAAAAATAATACCCACCGCGTTCCTGATTCTTCTTCCTCCACCAAATGAAACATATTAATCACCTTCCACCATAAAATACGCTCAACAGAAAAACAAGCAAAAGACAGAAACTACAATCAGAGAGAAGAAAATGCAAACAGCTAAAATATAATGAACAGAAACTTCCCTCTGGAATTCAACACTATTCATCAGTTACCGTCCCTCTCACGCAAGGAGCTGTTTTCCAGCCCGTAATTTACCCTTCATGGGAAACAGCCATAATGTTCCTCTCTATCATCAACCTTACGAAGATATCCTCCTAATGTCCAATGTGACAACTGCTAGAATAATTCTAGTTAAAACACCCAAATGTCCTGCATCTTTTCTGGACTACAGAAAAAATAAAAATAAAACACCCAAATGAAACAGTATTAATGAAGGCCGGGCTCGGTGGCTCAGCCTGTAATCCTGCACTTTGGGAGGCCGAGGTGAGTGAATTGCCTGAGCCCGCGGGTTCGAGACCCGCCTGGGCAACTTGGCGAGACCTCATCTCTACAATAAATCAAAAATATTAGCCGGGCATGGTAGCGCGCGCGTGTAGTTCCAGCTACTTGGAAGGCTGAGGCGGAAGGATCGCCGGAGCCCAGCAGGTCGAGGCTGCGGTGGCCGGGAGTGGCCACTGCACTCCAGTCTGGGCGACAGAGTGAGACTCCAACTCAAAAAAAAAAAAGAAACAATATTAATGAAGAATGAACAGGAAGAAGAATCCATTCATCCTAACATAAATCAATAAGCAGAGTTTCTACCACAAACTAGATCAATTATTTAGATTAACTTTACAATAAAAATAACTCCTTCTTGGTAGGTCGTTTTAGATTTTTCCTTTACCATATCAGTTATAATATGCAGACGGTATGGTGAATATTGATATTATAGAACCAGCGATAAAAGTAATAGCTGAGGGTATGGTTATTCTAAAGCAACATAACATCCTTAATTACCTAACTTTAAGTATATAAAATATGTGGGGCTAGGGCGACACAATGGGGTGTCCACCCTAACATTTTGCTTAGGCTAACATAAAATTTAAATTTATTTAGATTTAGAGAGAGATGGCAGAGGAGAACTTAAGGAGGGTAGCCAAAAACAATAAAACACAGGCAACCATGCACTTGAATGGTGAAAAAGAAAAGGAACCAAAACTAGCCTGGAGAAAGCAAGTTTTGGATAAGGATAGGAGGGGAATTTCACAGAATCCATACATAGGGTGAGGGAAACATAGATGACTGGGTTAGAACACTAGTTCTCGAAGTGTGGTCTCTAAACCACAGCATCAGCATCACCTGAGAACATGTCAGAAATGCACACACCTGGGGCGTGTCCAGGAGCTGCTGCCTGAGAAACTGTAGGATCGACATTCTAGCCAATCAGTTTCATCAAGCCCCGCTATCACTCCAGAAGTGACTACAGCCTTCCACCAGCAGGTGGCGACATCCACAGTGTATTTCCAGTTCATTTTAATTATTGGTGTAAAAAATTTTGTCTGTAACCAGCTCCTGAACATGCAGTCAGATCACAGGCTGCTCAGCTTGGCTGGGCTTTGGTGTGCTCATCTCTGAAGTAAGAAGTTTGGTCTAGCAAGGAGTTCTCAACCTCACTTTTGACAGCGGATATTTTGAAGGAACAAAAATCTCACATCCTCTTATTATTTGACATATATTTTTTTAAGCTGTCATCACTAAACACTCACAAATATTACAAGTTCCTGAAATGGTAGGGCTAAGAGAGATTATAGCCATCATATAATCTTGTAACAAGCAGAAAGGTATACCCTCCCCATAAAGCTGTACTAACACAAGTCTTTTCTTCTTTTTTTCGTATCTGATTTATTTCGCCCACCACCCAACGCCTATCTTCTCTACTTTCTTTAGACAGAATCCATAAACTAACCAGGTGTGGCAGCTCACACCTGCAATCCCAGCACTTTGGGAGGCAGAGGCAAGAGGACTGCCTGAGTCCACAGGTTTGAGACCAGTCTGGGCATTTAGCAAGACCTCGTCTCTACAATAAACCAAACAATGAGCCGGGCATGGTGGTGCATGTCTGTGGTTCCAGCTACTTGGAAGGTTGAGGCAGAAGGATCCTCTGAGCCCAGAAGGTCAAGGCTGCGGCAGCCGTGAGCATGCCACTGCACTCCAGCCTGGGCAACAGAGTGAGACTCTCAATCAAAGAAAAAAAAAAAGAGAGAATCCATAAACTGAGGTTTCCTTTTTAAATCTTTCTCCCTTCAGTGAGACCACCAGTGGTCAAAACATCTAACACATTGCCCAGCATAAAAGAGGAATGGAGAAAATACTAGTTTCTTCTTATCGTCTCACTTGGTTTCTTTCAAACAAGTATTGCCAAGTACTCTTTCCAGTGCTTTGGAAAAATTCATGGGTACAAATAAAAGGCTTGTTCTGTGGAATTTCTATTCCAGCAGAGGGACCAGATAACAGAAGAACATAAATAAATTATAAAACATATTTGCATCTATAATATAAGTAAAGAAAGAAGAGTAAGGAGGATGAGGCTGGCCAAGGAGATGGCAGAGAAAGGGGACTGCACTTTTAACCATCGTGCGTAGGTCAGATCCAATTGAAAAGAGGACATTTGGCACCAGTCATGGTGGCTCACACCTACAATCCCAGCACTTTGGGAGGCAGAGGCGAGAGGATTGCCTGAGCCCATGGGTTCGAGACGAGCTTGGGCATTTGGCAAGACCTCGTCTCTACAATAAACCAAAAAATTAGTCGGGTATGGTGGTGTTTGCCTGTGGTCCCAGCTACTCGGGAGGCTGATCGCCTGAGCACAGGAGGTCGAGGCTGTGATAGCCATGATTGTGCCACCGCGTTCCAGTCTGGGTGACAGAGTGAGACTTCGACCACTTAAAAAAAAAAAAAAGAGGACATTTGAGTAAGACTAAAAGGGGTGAGAGAATGATTCTCACACTGATATCTTTGGGAAGAGCATTCAGGCAGAGGGAACAGCAAATGTAACTGCACCTGTGTTGTCTGAAAAAAAAGTGTGGTTGGAGAGAGGAATGGGTCAGGGGAAGGGTAGGATGAGGTGTCATTTGCGAAGTGACAGGGAAGCCATATCGCATGGGGAGTGGCTACAGAACGTTGTAGGAACTTTGACTTTTACCCAGAAGGGAAATATAAAGCCATTGAAGGAGTTGGAGCAGAGGAGTGATATCATCTGATGTATGTCTTCAAAGGATCATTAGTGCTTCTGTGTTGAAAAGAGAACACGGTGGCTAAAGATAGAGCAGGTTAATAAGTTAGGAGGTAACAGCAGGGTCGTGAGAGGTAGCTGAACTGATTATCTAACTGAAGGTTGAGTCAACAGGAGTTCCTGACAGTTTAGAGACAGAGGCAAGGAGGCACTAAGAATGACTCCAGGGTGTCTGGTCTAAACAACGAAAACGGTGAAATTTCAACAGAAGCTTGTGGTCTTCTTCGTAGATTTGGGAAAGACCACAAATAGAATAAGTATACGTTGAGAAAGAGGAAGATGGAGGGTTTGGACATTTTAAATTCTAAAAACGCATTACATTACATTTCTAACTGGAGTAGGAAGGGGGCAGTTCGATCTCCATGGCTGGAGTTTAAGAAAGAGAGCTGGGCTGGAGATACAAATTAGTCAGAATATATGGCACCCTGAATGAGATCTCGATAAAAGCATACATAAAGGAAGAGCAAGTTCTGGGCCCATGGATATTTCCATGTTAAAAAGTTAGGGAGAAAAAGATGGTTTAGAAAAGGAAACCGAGAAGAAGTGAAAAGTGACATAGAAAAAAACAGAGAATGAGGTGTATTGGGAGCATGTAAGGACAGAGGATCAAGAACTCCTTAGCCAACTTCTAACTTCATCAATTGCTACACTCTCACTAGTCAAACTTGCTCCTTAATTGCAACTCAAGATCTCTTTTCATTCTGCTTTTATTATCACCTGAGACTCTGATCAAAAATAAATAAGTAAATAAATAAATACGCACATAAAGTATATGGGAGTACATACATAGGTTACTAGCAAATACAACACCATTCTATATCAGAGATTTGAGCATGGATTTTGGTATCCGCAGGGGGTCCCGGAACCAATCCCCTATGGACATTGATAAATGACTGCACTTATAGTTTTTATCACTTCCCGGGCTCTACTTCCTTCCTTTTTTTTTTTTTTTAGTTAGAGTCTCACTCTGTCGCCCAGGCTGGAGTGCAGTGGCATGCTCACGGCCACCTATGAGTTACTGTGTTATTACTCTTACTGTATTATTAGCCTTCCAAGTAGCTGCAACAACAGGCATACAACACTATGCCCAACTAGTTTTTTGATTTATTGTAGAGATGAGGTCAAGCTGCCCAGGCTGGTCTCGAACCCGTGGGCTCAGGTAATCCTCTCAAACCTTGGCCTCCCAAAGTGTTGGGATTATAGGTGTGAGCCACTGCGCCGGGCTCTACTTCCTTCTTACCAGTAGCTTTATGCCCATGCTCTAAAACCATAGTAATAACACAGAGAACACACAAAAACCAAAAGCTACATACTCAAAATACTTGTGACTCTACTCATCATACCTGTCTCCACTTTTTATTTAAATAAAAACCATATTTGATTAAAATAACTTACTTGAAGAAAGCAATCAACAGGTTCACCATGATAATATATTGCACGAAGAGGTAGACCGCTTGCAGGAATGGAGTAAGAAAAGAACCGGGAGGGCAAGATGGCTGGTTTGAACAAACTACAAATGAAGAATTTAAAAGAATGAGAGAGAAGATGAATCACTTTTGTGATTGTTCTGTGACTCTAAACAAGCATTTAGCACATTAACTGTGCAAAATACCACAAATTCCATACTTTTTTTTGAGTTGGAGTCTCATTCTGTCGCTCAGACTGGAGTGCAGTGGCCGCTCCCAGCCACCGCAGCCTCGACCTGCTGGGCTCCTGCGATCCTTCTGCCTCAGCCTTCCAAGTAGCCGGAACTACAGGCGTGCGCTACCACGCCCGGCTAACTTTTGATGTATTGTAGAGACGAAGTCTCACCAAGTTGCCCAGGCGGGTCTCGAACTCGTGGGCTCAGGCAATCCACTTGCCTCGGCCTCCCAAAGTGCTGGGATTATAGGCTAAGCCATCGAGCCGGGAGACATTTTTAAGATTCAGATGCTCGTTGTTCAGCTTTCTTTTTTTACTTGGAGTATGTACAAAGGCCAAATTTCTGCATGATGGCAAAAATCTCATACGCACCGTCTATATCTGAAGCATAGACTTCTCCGTAGATCATCCAGTAGGGCTCAAATACAATGTCTCGAGCCAGGCTCCAAGATGGTGGCTCCTTGGGTGAAAGGATGGCCTTTCGTGCCACTCCAAAGCTCAGCAGGACTATGGCCATCATGATCACAATGTAGAACATGTTTGCTGTCTGCAACATAGCATCGCACAGAATTTTACCAGAGACTTTAAATTCAAACAAACCAAACACTTGCAGTCATCGTAATTATACCTACTAAAAATAAGACTGTCCAGTCATTGGCTAAAATACCCCAGTCCATGAATTGCTAGGTTTTCTTTGGTTAAACCATTTGTTTTCTCTGTACAGTATGTGTTTCAAGTCAATGTAGTTCATGGAACAATACAAATGTGCTAAGAGTAAAGAATCTATGCTTCTTTCATTAAGCAATAATGAAATATGGACACCTTTTGATTAGCTAATATCTAACTTTTCCCCAATTGGACCAGAGGTTAGGAAAAGAAAAACAAAATAGGATGTATACAAATTAGACCAATGGCTCCTTATTCCTAGAATTATCTTTAGGAATTGATTAGAGTCTGAGAAATTGACCAGTTCAGTTTAATTTCATCTACTAAATGTCCATCAATTCAATCCACTGGTTCACTGTAGCAGAAAGAATATTTACCAAAGTGTCCATCAGTATTCCAAGAGCTGTTCTACATTTCTTAGCTTGGCTTCTGTTCGGCTGAGGCCATGAAAACTATTCTAGCCAATGGACTGTGGAATGATGGTTGGGTTGCTTCCTGTCCAGAGCAGTTACAAGTCATTAGACTCTCTCCGTCCAACTCATTCCCTGTCACAGGAGACCTTAAAGGCCACATATAGACATGGCTATGTAACAAAACAAAGGGATTCTAGATCCCTGAGTCACTGTATGGACCAGCCCTCATGAGCACTGGTCAAACCTTGCATTAGAGAGAAATAACCTTGTGTTGAACCACTGAGATATATTACTTATCTCAATATAGCCTACCTAATAAATACTATTGTCACCAGACCAGAGTAAATATTTCTAGTCAAATAAAAAATTGAAAAATAAGAAAAATCAGCCAGGCATGGAAGCTCATGCCTGTAATCTCAGCACTTCAGGAGACTGAGATGGGAGGATCCCTTGAGCCCAGGAATTTGAATTCAGTCTAGGAAACATAGCGAGACCTTGTCTCTGCAAAGATAAATAAAAAGTAGCCAGGGTGATGGCATATGCCTGTAGTCCCAGCTACTCAGGAGGCTGAGAAGGGAGTATCACTTGAGTCTAGGAGGTCAAGTCTGAGGTGAGGTGTGATTGTGCCACTTCACTGTAGCCTGGGCAACAGAATGGGACTGACTCAAAATGAAAAATCTGTCTTTGGAGTCCTGAAAGTTCTTCCTTTTCTGTCCTCTTCATTTGTTTCAGCACTACCTTTCATTCTCCAGAACGTGGACTGACTCTTTCCTACCAGTGAATGTTCTAGAAGGAAAAGCCAAAAATGATCTTGAGATACTGTACTTTCTAGAGGGAAGGTCTTAGGTTCTTACAAATAACCACATGGAAGAAACTGACAACTGTACAGCAAGCTCAGATGACTTACTTCAGTTTTTGTTTTGGTTTTTTTTTTATTTGGAGTCTCACTCTGTCACCCAAACTGGAGGGCAGTGGTTCACTCCTGGCCACCCCAGCCTAGACCTGCTGGGTTCAGGTGATCCTTCCACCTCAGTCTTCCAAGTAGCTGAAACTACAGGCATGCGTCACCTAAGTTTTTGATTTATTGTGGAGATGAGGTCTCACCAAGTTGCCCAGGCTGGTCTCAAACCCGTGAGCTCAGGCAATCCTCTCACCTTGGCCCCCCACCTCGCCCGGCTAATGACCTACTTTTGAATCCTGCCTCCCCACATGTGCCCTTGAGGAATTTACTTAACTTCCATTTTCTTGTATGTAAAATATATGTAATCACACTTCCTATCTCATAAAGTCACTGAGAAGATTCAACAAGTTAATACAAAATATTTAGAACAATGTATGGCCTACAGTAAGCACTATTTAAGAGTGCAGTAGAGGAGAGTGAATGACAAAAGAAAAAATTAATATTTTAGCAGAAAATATTATCAATGGTAGCCTCACATGAAGCTGGCTCTTGGAAATTACTGTGCTCAGAGACAGATTTGCCTCAGTTCCATATCATCTAATCAAAAGGATAAGCTGAGAATCCCAATCAACTACCCAGTACGCTCTCCAAGGACATGTGTTAAATATGAGTTTGTGGTTATATGGAAAGCCATAATGAAACGATCATGCTGGTCAGGCACAGTGGCTCATATCTGTAATCCCAATACTTTAAGAGGTCAAGATTGGAGAATCGTTTGATGCCAGCTCGAGGAACATAGTAAGACACCCACCTCTACCTCCTAAAAAATCGGATTAAGTAAAATCTATCTATCTATTTATTTATTGAGTAGGAGTTTTACTCTGTCACCCAGGATGGAGTGCGGTGGCATGCGGATGGCTACCACAGCCTCAACACGCTAGGCTCAGGCAATCCTTCCACCTCAGTCTTCCAAGTAACTGGAACTTTAGGCATGCACCACCATGTCCAGCTAATTTTTTTATTTATTGTAGAGATGAGGTCTCACCATGTTACTCAGGCTGGTCTCGAACTCCTGAGGTCAGGTAATCCGCTGGCCTCTACCTCCCCAACGTACTGGGATTGCGGGTGTGAGCCACTACACCCAGCTAAAATTGATTTTACAAATGATCTTGCTCTCCGTGCTTCTATAAATCCCCAAAGTTAAACCATTGAATTTAAACCATGAAATTAGGTAGAACCATCAAAAAGTAGCTAGGCAAGGTGGCATGTGTGTAGTCCCAGCTACTTGGGAGGCTGAGGTGGGAGGATCCCTTACACACAGGAGTTCAAATCCAGTCTAGGCTACATAGCAAGATCCCATCTCTAAAAAGAACGCCAGGATATAAAACTAGATGGTACTCACCATTTTCGCAATCATGGTCACATATGGCCCTGCATGTTGATTCACAGCAAAGAAGTCCAGCAGCCGTGAGAACCAGAATATGATGTCTATGCAGTAGAGGAGTCTTCCCGCTGTGTGAAAAGGAGGGTCACCCCACCGAAGGCCAAAACCAACTGAAAACAGGCCAATGGCCACAGTTTCCATAAGGTTCCAGTACTCACTAATCCATACCTTCACCTTTTGAGTGAACTTCCTGGGTTCTGAAATACAGATCTAAAAGAAGAAAGTAAGAGGGAAACTTAAAAGAATCCCATCAATATCTTGAATATATCGATCGCTCATTTAAAAGGTAACCTGAAATCTGCAAACCTTAAATCACATGGGGATTTTAAAGACTTAAGTTATCCTTGGTAATGAATTATTTGGTAATGAGTTCTATAAGTATAATTGAATGCCTCTGATAATGCTAGACGGTCACTTGAAAATCCTTCTAGACGTCTTTTATAAAAAGTACTTTTTCTAGCTTTTAGTCATCCTACAAAGACATGAGGAAACACTCAAAAGAGTTGGGTTTTGTTTTTTTTTTTCATTTTTATTTTGTAGCAGGAGTCTCATTCTGTCACCCAGGCTGGAGTGCAGGGGCACATTTATGGCTACTAAAGCCTCGACCTGCTGGGCTCTGGCAATCCTTCCACCTCACCCTTCCAAGTAGCTGGAACCACAGGTGCATGCCACCATGCCTGGCTAATTTTTGATTGATTGTAAAGACAAGGTCTCGCCAAGTTGCCCAGGCTGGTCTGGAACCCCTGGACTCAGGCAATCCTCTCACCTCCACCACCCAAAGTGCTGGGATTACAGGCATGAGCCACTGAGCCCAGCTACATTTTAAAACTTAATATTGCAATGGATTTGTATAACTACAGTTTCATTTCAGGAGGCATAGCAGAATGCAAAGAACACTGGATTGAAATCAAAGAATCCTGTAATCTTTTTTTGTTTTGAGTTGGAGTCTCACTCTGTCACCCAGGCTGGAGTACAGTGGCATGCTCATGGCCACCGCAGCCTTGAACTACTGGGCTCAGGCCTTCCAAGTAGCTGGAACCACAGGCATGCGCCACCATGCCCAGCTAATTTTTTGATTTACTGTAGAGATGAGGTCTCACCAAGCTGCTTGGGCTGGTCTCGAACCCGTGGGCAATCCTCTCACTTTGGCCTTCCAAAGTGCTGGGATTATAGGCGTGAGCCACTGCACCCTGCCGGAATCCTGTAATCTAGTTCTACTACTGCTACTTAGTGAGTTGTTGACAAGCTACTAAGAATGTGATATTGAAACTCACTATTATTAAAAAAAAACAAACAAACCCAAAACACCACATCAGACAAACTGAAACGTAAAAGAGTAAACCTATTTTCCCTGAGGCCTAAAAACTGACACAATTCAGATGTGTGTCTCCTAAATTATTTTCTACAATCTATAGACTCCACTATAATCCCGCGCCTTGGGAGGCTGAGGTGAGTGGATTGCCTGAGCCCACGTGTTCGAGACCTGCCTGGGCAACTTGGCGAGACCTCATCTCTACAATAAATCAAAAAATTACCCGGGCGTGGTAGCACGCGCCTATAGTTCTAGCTACTTGGAAGGAAGGCTGAGGTGGAAGGACCCCCGGAGCCCAGCAGGTCGAGGCTGCGGTGGCCAGGAGCAGCCACTGCACTCCAATCTGGCGACAGAGTGAGACTCCAACTCAAAAAAAAAAAAAAAATGTTTTTTGTTTTGTTTCTTGGACTACTTGCCCCAGAGGAAGTTTCAGCTTCAATTCCCAAAGGTGTAGGTCCTCTCAAAAACTATAAACGTATTCCTTACACATGACGCAACTAAAACCATTTATGTGCCACTCTGAGAAATGAAACTGATAATAGATAAGTAATACAAGGCTATAAAAATCAACGCCACCAAAAAAGAGAGACACAAAGAGAGAGAGAGAGAGAGAGAAACAAACAAACAAACTCAGGGAAATCATATAGTTGGAAGGTTTAATAACAATGAGATGGCACCATCTATCACTCTAGGACTGGTAAACACACTAAGACTTCTGCTTTAAAAACAACTGTGTCGAGGATTACCTGAGGTCAGGAGTTTGAGACCAGCCTGGGCAACTTAGTGAGACCTTGTCTCTACAATAAATAAAAAAATTAGCCAGGCATGGTGATGCATGCCTTTGGTTCCAGCTACTCAGAAGGCTGAGGTGGAAAGATTGCCTGAGCCCAGCAGGTCAAGGCTGCGGTGGCCATGAACGTGCCATTGCACTCCAGGCTGGGCAACAGAGTGAGACTCCGACCCCCCGAAAAATAAGAAAAAAGAAAGAACTGCGTCCAAAGTACAGCAACCTGCAGAAAGCAGTTGACAAGGAGAAAAGGTTGAAATCAGGGTTTTTTTTTCCTCCAATAACCTTCTTACAGCATGCAAATCAGGATCAGCATTTGCCATCTTCACTACCCTTGACGCGTCGATTTGCATCACCAGAGCCTAGGACGCCTCTAGCAGAGGTATGCAGAAGACAATGGGAAAAGAAGGCACAACTCACCTCCCTGAGCTTCTCAATGGCATTGGTAAAGATGTAAATGCTAACAAGCCACTCTTGCACGCTGGGCCGGGGCTGCATCTCCACCAACACAGTGTAAGTGAACAGCATGAGGAATACCAAATACGCCATCTGTGAGGAAGACACACATTCCCTAGACATGAGTGAGAATGAGCACCGAGAAAGCCAAGCGGACACAGACCCGGGAGAAGCACAAGCAGGAGCATCGATGAGATTAACAAACACAGACTAGGACCACCTCAGATGATAGATGACCTAATATCAAGGAAAGCACAAGAGTCTCTGGTTTTCTAGTCTAGGATTTAGAGGTAGGAATGAAACTATTGTTCTCATATGTATGGAAGGAGGCACTGTCTCACGCTGTTGGCTCCTGACTGGAATTTCCAGAACCCTGCACAGTCCAGCAGGGACACCGTCAGGCTAACAGCAAGCCAAGGAGGAGCCACACACCTTCCCCACCATCTTCAGCACAGAAAGAACTCGTGAGTGCTAAGCATGCCAGCTGTCAGTTGATGCATATTTCAAATGCAATGAATTGTGTCATTCACTACTACTGGGAGTCTTATTTTATGTTGATTATAATATTGTTTAATAGAAACATTTTATCCAACTGTGAACCCTTGTAATTAAAAAACTGTTTGTTGATTTGTTTCATCTTCAGCACTCAGCACTCCTTGACACATGGACAGACATTCAATAAATGTTTGCTTAATTATTAACTGTGTTTATTATATCCAGATTTCCAAACTCTTGAAAGAATTAAGATGTAGCAAACAAATTCACACACAGTGATTAATAGCTTTGGAATCTTATCTAACATTCTTATCTTCTTAGGATATATTCCTAGAAGCAGAATAGCTGTGCATGCACACTGAAAATTTTTACTGATGTTACTAAACTGTCAGAAAGGTTCTACCGATTTACATTATCACCACCAATGTATGAGATTGTGCAGTTCTTTAAATAGATTCAGTGACAACACATAGTGCTCACTGATCGATACTAGCATTAAAAAAATCTTAGTTCAGCCAGGTGCGGTGCCTCACACCTGTAATCTCAACACTTTGGGAGGTGGAGGCAACAGAATTGCCTGAACCCAGGGCTTCGAGACCAGACTGGGCAACTTGGCGAGATCTTGTCTCTACAATGAATAAAAAAATTAGCCAGGCATGGTGGCACATGCCTGTAGTTCCATCTACTTGGAAGGGTGAGGCGGAAGGGTCACCTGATCCCAGCAGGTTGAGGTTGCAGTGGCCATGAGCAGTGTGCGTGCCACTGCACTCCAGCCTGGGCGACAGAGTGAGACTCCAACTCAAAAAAATTAAATAAATTAAAAAATTAAATAATAATAATAAAAAAACCAGTTTCCCCTACCCAACTGTAAGCTGCTTGAGGACAGTGTCAATGTTTGATAATTTTGTCTTCTCGCCCCAGCTCCAAACCTAGTATACTATGTCTTCAAGATAGCAGTCTGCTCTCAGCAAAATCTAATTGAATAATCTGAACCTTATGTTACCTTCAGCTATAACATTTTCTTTCTAGCAGGCATAACATATGAGCATATGAATCTGAAAGATTTACAAACAAAAGACTACAAACTACAAATGTATTCAATAAACCGCTAGCTTGAGAAAGTAGCACAAGTTCCTCTACTTGAGAACAGGTTGGGTCTCTAAAGGTCGTGTTAAGGTCATTTGCTCATTAGTTCAACATGATGTCACATGAGCTACAAGCAGCCAAAGTATTCACACCCAGGTAAAGTGAAGCACTAAAACACTCTAGATATTGGTGCTATTGCTTCTGACTCTTTTTGTTTCTTTCCAGTTACTAAAAATTGAAACCAAAAAGGTTTACATTTTTGCTTTTTAATCACAACATTCATAGTATAACACTGCCTCAATAAAGCACACACACCAAGGTCTAGCAGTGTGTAGCAAGACTAAAATGCCTCATTGCTAACATCATCTGTTAAGGTGAGCAAATCTAGCTGGTTCTGTTCTGTAGATTAGAGATTTGTTCCTGTCTCTAAAAGCTCCTGAGACAGAAATTTCTAAGGAAAGAGATACCTGAGTACTCTCTTCCCAATAGCATGACTATGGTTAAAATTTTCTCAGAGCTGCTATCAGAATCTCTTGAATATGTTGTTACACATTTACAAAAGAGGTAAAATCTCATCATTTCAAGGGAGATTTGATTTTTGGAAGCAGTTGAAAGTCATTCAGAGCTATGTATTTATTCAATACATTTGTGAAATAACTGTGGCTGGCCAGGTAAATATTTTGAAATATCACACATTTAGATAAATATCCTTTTATAACACACTTAAATTGTTTTAGAAATACAAATTCAGGGCAGGAGGCAGTGGCTCATGCCTGTAATCCCAGCACTTTGAGAGGCCAAGGTGGGAGGAATGCTTGATACCAGGAGTTAGAAACCAGCCTGGACAACATAGCAAGATCTCATCTCTAAGAAAAAACAAGTCAAAAAAGAGCTAGACGAGGTGTAGTTCCAGCTACTTGGGAGGCTTAGGTGGAAAGACTGCCCGAGTCCAGAAGGTTGAGGTGGTGGTGAGCCATGATCGCGCCACCACATTCCAGCCTGGGCAACAAAATGAGACCCCACCCCCACCCCCACCCCCAAAAAAGAAATACAGGCCGGGCTCCGGGCTCAGCCTGTAATCCCAGCACTTTGGGAGGCCGAGGTGCAGGGACTGCCTGAGCCCACTGGTTGGAGAACGGCCTGGGCAACTTGGGGAGACCTCACCTCTACCATAAATCAAAAAACTAGCCAGGAGTGGTAGCAAGCGCCTATAGTTCTGGCTACTTGGAAGGCTGAGGCAGAAGGATGGCTGGAGCCCAACAGTTCGATGCTGGGGTGGCCATGAGTCTGCCACTGCTCTCCAGCCTGGATGATGGAGTGCGACTCTGACTCAAAAAAAGAAAAAGAAATGCTATGAAATAAATGTGAAAAGCACTCAATATATCTAAAGTACAGTTCATGCTTTGTGACTTTACTATCCATAAGACTACTTGCTCAAATAATTTCGCTTCTAAAATTTTTCATGTCTTCAATACATTTATAAGTATATGTTACTGAAGACAAAAAAACTTAACATTAGCATGTTTTTGTCTATATAACACATTCCTACAAAGAAAAAATTGATTTCACTGTTAATTTTCTTGCCCAAGGTGAAAGAAGAATCCACCCACCTATCACGTAATTCTACAAACACAGCTGCTAATCTTATTGTTCCACAAACCTTCAAATGCCCAGTCTTGGCTGTGCTGACTCTAAGTACCCCAAGAAAGAAGAAAATGTTGGTTCTCAAACTCCCAAAATAGGAGAGCTCCATCCTAACTTCTCCCTGCCATCAGCCAGTCCTCTTTCCTACTTACTTTGTCGTGTCCTCGCTTTTTGTACTCTATTTCTACATTTTTATTGCAAATTGGTAAGTTGGGCATATCATTATCATTTGCTATCAACTGTCATTAACACTACATAAACTGTTGTAATGAGACCAACCGTATAAAACCAAAACTTGACAATCGGAGCATTGTAGAACTCATAGACTTTCCTGGTCCATGGAAGGTTCTGGGGCCCACTCTCTAAATCACAGTGCTGAATTTCATCAATCTTCTCATCAGGGCCCCTTTCCAAATCATAGTCTTTCTATAAAATAAACAAATAATCAATTTTTCTTGGTCAATGGCTTGACTAAAATATTGACAGATGCAGATATCCCCCCCAAAATAATAAATACTATATACCACGGGTGCCCAAAAATGCATATACATTTTAAGAGATGTTATCTATTAGTTTTCAAAGTTGACTTGAATTATAGTAGCATTGTTTAATTGCAGAAGTCAAACATGACTTGTCTTTGTCTTTTGTTATCGGTATATATTATTACAATGATAATACAGTTTTTTCCTTTCTAAAATGGCGTACTTTTTTGGTCACTTTCTGTATTAGAAATTAATTGAACACCAATCTGCCAAATTACAGAGCTTAGTTTATAATTGCATGTATTGTTAAATTGAAGGCATTGTATAAATCTTTGACCAGATAAGGAGCATGGGGTATTTTTGAAATGCAAACTGAGTCTCTAGCAATCAAACCCAAAGTAAGAGTAGTTCCAAAGATTTAAAAATAGTCCCTACTCCTGCTCTGTTTAATCTACTTTAGCAGTAATTTTGGCACCTAAGGATACTACAAGACCCCTGTGAAATCAATCATGAATGGTGCAATTATTTTCTTACTACAGGAAGACAATATGAATACGCATTATGATTCATGTCCATGCTAAGTCACGGGCAGATCCAGACACAGCCACAACTGGTTTAGGATTCTGGCCTTTGATAGCATCTCCACTTATTTCTAGCAGAAAGCCTCTTTGCCCAGAGTTCACCGGCTCTCTGCGTTTCCAGAGTTCCTTGAGCACCCCGCAATCATAGGCAAGTATTCTCGTGGTATGTGCATTTTTCTAGGAGAATAATCAGATCTTCCATCGGTTTCTCAAAAGGCATGTGTCAATCCAGAGGAATTAGCCCATATGGAGAATGGGCAATGAGTATACGTGGCAGGGCAAGAGTGGCCAGAATATGACTACACAAATCGCCCCACAAAACAGGCTTTCAAAGAGGAAAGAAGATGAGTGAAATGGAAAGAAAAAAGTACTTACAGCCTAGCTATTTTTGAGAAGGAGGTCCTGGAAGGGTGAGGAAAGAAAAGCGAAAGAGAAGTCACCCTATGTTAGAGATTTCTGTGTGGTTTTAGTTTTTTAATGGAAAAGGCATTTATTTTATAAATGCAGTGATGTGATCACCTTGACCGCCTGGGCTCAGGTGATCCTTCCATCTCAGCCTCCCAAGTAGCTGGGACTACAGGCACGTGCCACCATGCCCGGTTTATTTTATTTTATTTTATTTTTATAGAGTTGAGGTCTCACTCTGTTGCCCAGGCTGGTCTCAAAGTCGTGGTCCCAACAATCCTCTTGCTTCAGCCTCCTAAAGTGCGGAGATTACAGGCTTGAACTACTACACCTAGCCTAGTTTATAATTTTTAAAAGTAATATTAAAAGAAAAGAAAGGAATGTTTTCTGCCACCATTTACAAGCTAGTCCATTTTTTCAACCCAGCCACAAAAGTTCTCTCCTTAGCAAGATTTTTCAAGCCACAAAAGTTCTCTTGAGCACGATTTTTCAAACCAAGGAATGATCAAATTTTGCTTGGATTGTCCATATAACTGCCTGAAAAAATGTGACCTTTGAGGCCTAGGACACCTAGATCAGTTGTCATCACGGCCTAATTGATTGTTCAGTCATTTACTCCGCCTTGGGTCTTTTGCGTTTTATATTTTGTCTTTTATATTTGTAGAGCTGAGGGCTCACTTTGTTGTCCAGGCTGATCTTGAACTCCTAGACTCAAGTGATCTTCCTGCCTCAGCCTCCCAAAGTTCTGGGATTATAGGCGTGAGCTGCCATACCTGGCCATGTACTCTACTCTGGACAGTGGGACTGAGGCTGTGACTTGGAGATGTAGCAACTGACTTAATTTCTAATGTGTTTCAAAGGAGCCCACAGTTAAAATGGTTTAAAACCAATTAGAAAAGTCATCATTTACTGAGATGTTAATGACATCAACACCACTTCCGAAAGATCCCCCAAAGCAAGTGAAGTCATGATTTCTTTTATTATTTTTTTCTAGGAGGGTTTTATTAGGTCTTGACTACACTTGACAGTTTGGTAGGGATTATAAAGTGCTGACTGAGCCAATCTCTGAGTTGAATTCAGACACCAACTGCCATGATCAAGACAATGTAGAAATAGAAATTCAAATTCAGGACTTTTTTTTTCCTTACAAGAAGGTAAAGACAAAAATACTTGGCTTAGCTCGTTTTTATTCCATTTGAATCTCTCTCGTTCTCTCTCTCCTTCCCCCCTTCCTCTGCCTTTCCCCTCCTTTCTTTCCTTCTAGCATGTGCCACCAAACAACATGTCATCAAGAGGTTAGCAGCTAAAAAGATTTAAACTGTCCATGGCAAATTTATGTTGCCTGTAGAAATTTCAACAAGGAATTTTATAAAACCTAAGTAAGCAAATGCACTATTTAATTCCAGCTCCACCTCAAGCATGACGGTCTTCCTTCTCGGGTCATCAGGGGTGCTTTCATCATATTCATTCCCCCACACTATGACCACAAGAACAAAGTACAAAGACACTCGAAAAGAGTATGTTGCATCTGCCTTAAGGTTTCTCCCACAATACATGATGCAAACTATCTTCCTCATCGAAGCAATCGCATTGACTTAATTAGCATTATGAAATCCTACTTGTCCCACCAAAGTGCTGTCTCAACACAAAATTCTAAAAATATAGCAGTCAATCAACAACTATTGCTTAAGTTAAATTCAAAGACAAAAGAAAAATATTGGAAGCCATTCATATTAGAACAGATTTGAAATGCTTTTTCAATAAATGCTTTACATTGAATAATGGCGAGGCATTGTATGTTCTGTCTGATTAGAAACAGAGACCACATCTGCAGTGTCCCCAAAACCTCTATCATATGAAAAATCACCATTCAATAGGCATTGAATTAATAAGCTGATATTGCTATGTCCAAACCATCAGGGTGGCAATTGCTATAAACAGGACTACTGTATCACAACCAAAATTTATTTTTTCAGGGAATTGTGAGAACTTAAGTAGATGTTTAATGTTAACAGCACACTTAATTGCCACTAAAGGAACGAATTCTTTCTCTAAGAGCCTACCCCTTTAAGAATGACTGCAGCTGGATTCAGTGGCTCACATCTGTAATCCTAGCACTTTGGGAGGCCGAGGCAGAAGGATTACTTGAGGAAGGAGTTTGCGACCAGCCTTGGCAACATAGTGAGAACACATCTCTACAAAAAATTTAAAAATGAGCCGGGCTCGGTGGCTCAGCCTGTAATCCCGCGCCTTTGGGAGGCTGAGGTGAGTGGATTGCCTGAGCCCGCGGGTTCAAGACCACCTGGGCAACTTGGCGAGACCTCATCTCTATAAAAAATAAAAATTAAAAAATAAAATTAGCCAGGTGTGGTGGTACATGCCTGTAGTCCCAGCTACTCAAGAGGGAAAGGCGCAGGGTCACCTGAGATCAGGTCGAGGCTGTGGTGAGCAGGATTGTGCCACTGCATTCCAGTCTGCATGACAGAGTGAGATCCTGACTCGAAAAAAGAAGAAAAGAAAAAAAGAATGCTTAGGGAATGCTCCTGCTATCTACAAGACCTTGTGTTTGTCAAAGTATATGCTTTATGAAAACTGTGAGAGTCAAAAGCAATGTCCTCTTCCAAAGTATTCATTGCTATAGCTTATAAAACAAAACAGCCAATCGATTGACAAATTTGTTTGCAGGTAGATATAAATAGATAGATGGAATTTTTCATTGTTTAGTTCAACAAGCAAGCTAAACTTTTTTTGTTTTGTTCTTAAGTCAGAGTTTCACTCTGTCGCCCAGGCTGGAATGCAGTGGCACGCTTCCGGCCACCACAGCCTCGACCTCCTGGGCTCAGGTGATCCTTCTACCTCAGCCTTCCAAGCAGCTGGAACTACAAATATGCGCCACCATGGCTGGCTAGTTTTTTATTTATTGTAGAGACGAGGCCTCGCCAAGTTGCCTAGGCTGGCCTTGAACCCCTGAACTCAGGCAATCCTCTTGCCTTGGCCTCCCAAAGAACTGGGATGACAGACTTAAACCACTGTGCCCAGACTATTTTTTTAAAAAAAATTTTTTTAAATTTTTTTATTTTGAGTCTCACTCTGTCATCCAGGCTGGAGTGCAGTAGCATACACACTCATGGCCACCCCAGCATTGTCCTACTGGGCTCAGGCGATCCTTCCGCCTCAGCCTTCCAAGTAGCTGCAGCTACAGGCGCACACTACCACCACTTCCAGCTACTTGGAAGGCTGAGGCAGAAGGATCACCTGAGCCCAGCAGGTCGAGGCTGTGGTGGCCGCGAGCGTGCCACTGCACTCCAGCCTGGGCATCAGAGTGAGACTCTGACTCAAAGAGAAAAAAAATTTTTTTGAAGTAATCTAAACTTAGCAGCAATATCATCTAACCAGTACGATTACAAATGTGACAACTGGACTAGCCCAGCTTTGCAAGGGATAACTACTCAGACTCCACTGACGTTAGAATGCACCAACCCACTTGGATTCTGAGAACACCAGATGGAACTATCAGACAGAAAAGAAAAAAATAGAAGGAAGGAACAGAGGAAGGAAAAAAGGGAGAGAGGGAGGAAAGGATGAAGGGAGAGAGGGAGGGAGGGCAGGCGGCAGGGAAGAGAAAAGAAGAGAATCACACACCTACCCAAATAGGTTATTGTCAAAATGCTTAACAACCAATCTGGCAGAGGCATCAACCAATCAGAATGAAGGCTACACTGATGACAACAGATGCTAGCCATAAAAAACAAATTATACTTAACTAACTGGTTTTCATTTAATGTTTTTAAATATTATAACAAATACGTTTTTAAGTTTTATAACAAATACTTCACAAGGACAAAAGAACATCAGGTGGGATGCTAGATAAAAATAATTCATTGAAGTATTAGGTACCAGAGAAGAAGTTTACTCCGCCTCACAGTAAATCGCAACTTTACAAGCAGTGATCCAACTTGAGACATAAAAAGCAAAGAATATACACAGAGTATTGGACAGTTTACAGTGAATATGGGCTGCAAAAAAAGCAGCCCAAGTTATCGATGAAAGAGTACACATCTAGAACTCAAGTAAAACTCTCCATAGCCACCGATTCTAACAAAGGAAAAGATCCGTGGAATGAAATAATAAGGAGCAACGCAAATTCTAAATGTGCAGCTTTATAAATAAAGACTTTAAAGCTATGAGGCATTCCTCATTGTAGTTAAAGAAGTAGAAGTCTATTCTACTAGTCACAAAGGAAAATGAAAAGTTAGGCAATGGTCAAGATAAAATAAAGTCTTTGATTCTGGCTTTGAAGTAGAAATAGAATATTTTGCTTGATTACATATGAAGAATAATTAGGTCTATTGTACAGACCATAATTGATCATAGCGTAATATACTTAAGATTATGCAAAAGAGAACTAAATGTTTGATTGATGAGTCAGAGACATTTTAGAATAATGTATAACACCAGGATCATCTGTCATCACTGTCCTGGAATAGTAGCCACAGATATTTTTGCTTAACACATTGCTATATAAACGTTGAGGATGTGTATATTTTTGTACAGTCAAAACAATGAAAACTCAGTCTACTAACCACACAAGCACTTTCTTTGGAACAGCTGGGGTTCTGGTCACCATTATACCACGTAAACTGGAAGTCCTGGGACTGGGGAACATGTGACATCTCAGCTTTGCTTTTAAATTCCAATGTCAAAATGGTGGGTGGTAAAAAAATACTTATAATGATCTGTAAAAGAAAACAAAGCAAAATAAGTAGGAGGGGTTACACAAGGAGCACCTATTATTCAAATAACCAAATTGAGGTATGTTCATGACCAGACTGGGCAACGTGGGGAGACCACATGTCTTTAAAAAAAAAAAGAATGTAAGGTATATAAAGTGTCAGACCCATTTCCAATTCAATTAATATTCTGATTCTTTACATATTTTTTGACTCAGCAATTTCAGTACTAGACGTGTCTCCCTCGAAAATACTCATGAATGCAAGCATATGTGGATAAGAATGTTCATTACAGGGTTATTTGTAAAGGCAAAAAAAGCTGTTGTCGACCTAAATGTTCATCTATAGAGGAATAACTGGGATGCAACAACCTAATCATGGACTATTTTGAAACCATTACAAAGGCAAACATAATGTTGAATGGGGGGGCCAAAATGGAATTTACCTATTTAAAAAATGTGTATTCATTCTCATATGTTTAAACTTCAGTCACCGTCATACTCTCCGTTTCATGCAACACACCTGTGGAGATGCTTTCTCCACTGCTCAAAACAGTTTTTGAACTCACCAGTTTTTATGCCTTTTAGTGCTTCTGCCATGTTTTTTTTTTTTTTACCTCTTCCACACTGGCAAAACATTTATCTTTGAGAACTTTTTTCATCCAGAGGAACAAAAAAAAACTCACTTGATGAAAGATCAGTGAGGGCGGGGCACAGGGGCTATGCCGTTTTTGGTCAAAAACTGCTGAATACTCATTATGAAATAGGCAAACGCACTGAAATAATCTCAAAAGGCCAGGCTTGATGGCTTCTGCCTGTCATCTCAGCATTTTGGTAGACCAAGACCAGTGGATTGCCTGAGCCCGCAGGTTCGAGACCAGCCTGGGCAACTTGGCGAGACCTCGTCTCTACAATAATTCAAAAATTAGCCTGGTGCAGTAGCACATACCTGTAGTGGGCTATTTGGAAGGCCGAGGCAGAAGGATCGCCAGAGCCCAAAAGGCCGACCCTGGGGTGGCCGTGAGCATGCCACTGCACTCCAGCCTGGGCTATGGAGTGAGACGCTACCTCAAGAAAAAAAAATCTCAAAAATAAAGATTAAACAATTCACTGAAGCTGAATGCACCCTCTCACACCAGTGTTAGCTGGTACACAGATGCCGATGGGTTCCTTGAACTCACCTAGCAGGGGAAGCCTGTACTACAAGGGACCCACCCTCCAAAAGTAAATTCCATTTTTTGTGGGGTATCCCCTCATATAATGCAAGGTAACCACACTACACTGTTAAATGGAAAAAAAAAAAGCACAAAGCAAATTACAGTCATCCTTTGGTATCCTAGGGGGATTGATTCCAGGACCCCTGAAGATACAACTCAGAATGTACGAGTGCCTGGTATATAATGGCATATTTACATATAACCTACACACGTCCTCCTGAATACTTTAAATCATCGCTAAATTACTGTTAATACTTAACACAATAGAAATACTTTTTATACTATATTGCTTTAAAATCTGTATTATTGTTATTTAATGTTTTTTTCTCAAATAATTTTGATCTGTGGTCGATTGAATCTGCAGACACAGAACACTTGGATATGGAGGGCTGACTCTCTGGAACGATATACAGAAAGTGATCTCATTTTTGGGGAAAAAAAGGTTAAAATTTTTTAAATATATATGCCTATACACATATGCATTTAAAAGTTTAAAAATATATATATAACACCGTTAGTGTTTATGCCTAGGAGCACAGAGGCAGGGCAGTAACAAGTATTATTTTTCAGTGAGCACATAGTTTTAATAATTTTTTAGGGCCATTAATAGTACCACATAAAGTACATTAGGTTGATTTATATTATAAAATCAAGAATATAAGAACATACCAATGTCACCTTCTGTTAGATCTGTCTCCCATTCTACACAAATATTTTTTCTGCCAGTAAAACCCAAGAATCCAGACATCTGCGATTTTTTATTATATTGCAGTCATTCATTAATTATTAAGTATTTTCTAAAAAAATTTTATGTTTAATTTGTATGGTCTTTCAAGGCAAAGAGCTCAGAATATTTACTAGATACTCTGAAAATAAACTTGATGAACACTACCTCTTTCAAGCTAAGATGAGACCTTGGTATTCTGGGATTCAGTGACTAAAAATAAGATTAAATTTATCTACACATTCATAAATATGGTAAACTGAAGTCATATCTTTGTCAGTCTTCATTTTCATAATGAAATGACCATTTATCATGTTGTTTTAATGCTTTATCTCCTGTGAAGAATCTCTGGATTTTCTCGAGCTCTAAGAGAAGTTTATTTGTGTGACTGTTTTGTTTTCAGATGTAGAACCCCCAAAAAAGTATTTCTCTAGGCCTGGAAAAAATCATAGTTACCATGCACAGTCATAACATTGCACTAATTAATTCCTAACCCCTTTCCTGAAAGCTCCCACATTCTGTCTCCCTTGTCCATGGCAGAACAATTGGCTGGCCAAACAGCATTTAACAACATCATTATCCCGACTCTAAGAATAGGATGAAGCCTATTACCCTAAAAGCATATAAATGAGTTCTCCCAACCACTTAACTCTATGAGGTCTTCTTGCAGCCTTCATCCACTCGGAATTAGTCTAAACAGGACATCCTATGATTATTTGCAAATGTGTTCCCAAAACTCACAAATCAAGTATTGATAACTAAGGATGTATGTGGGCACTGGAGAATAATGGTTTGCTGCAGCTCGGAGGCTTTAAGTAGCTCATTCAGCCTTTTTTTTTTTTTTTAGAGATGAGGTCTCTCCCTCCGTGTTGTTCAGGCTGGTCTCGAACCCCCGAGCTCAGGCGATCCTCTCTCCCCCCCATCTCCCAAAGTGCTGGGATTACAGCACTGCGCTCGGCTTCATTCAGCCTTCCTTATTAACTCACTCTGTGTTTTGGGGGAAAACGTAGTCTTACTTCACATAAGTCTCTTTTTTGGTATGAAGGATATGAGAACAGAATTCATTAAGTTCTCAGTAATAAGGATTTCTAATAAACTAACCTATGTACAGGACACTGACATGAGGAAAATTATTTCTCAAACTGCCAACTATTTATACCCTATCTCACACCCTGAACATTTAAGAGGAGTTATTGCCAGGGCTGGGGTAGCTAGAGATAGACCCATTCACATCTCCGCTTCTTCATCTTTAAGGCTGAAATCAGAGCAGATCAAAGGAGAACTTCTGAAAACAATTGTTGTTTTTCGATATTTCATTAAACAGGAATCCACACGGAGATCATTATTGTTTGACATTTCTCTTATTTCTGTAATCTCATCCATGGAAATTGAAACATGCAAACTCTTTAATATACTTTACACCTTACAACTTTTATTTCTTTAAGTTTTCTATACCAAGTTCACCAAACATATACTTTTACAGTCATGATGTTTGAGACATGCCATATTTCTAGAAGTTCTAGGAAGAATAAAATTAGAATAAAAAACATAGTCTTATATCGGTCTTAATACTCATTCTTTATCTCTTTTTATTTAGTTTCATAAACACCTGAGCTTTAAGCTTAGGTTTAATGTCAAAGTTTAAAATCCTGAGTAGCCAAATAAATTATTCTTGATAATCAAACATGACAGACGAGGCTGAGACTTTTAAAATGGTTAGTGAGATAAACAAATGTGTTTGAGGGCATCATTATGAAATAGTCACTTATTCCCTGAAGCAATATATTGGGCGAGCAGAACAACAGAAATTGCTAATTCTATTTCGCTAATTATCTGTTAGCATTCTTACACTGAGAAAAATTTAACTAAAAAGTATCACTTACTTTTGTTATCATTATCAGTGGTAATGGCATTCAGTAATAACAAAATCTTGCATATGTTTATAGACATACACACTTTTAACTTCTAACCACCTTTACATGAATATGCCTTTGTGGACATGGCAGGTACACATATCCCAATTTTGGAAAACAACTGACAGTGGAAGATAAAGTCATTTCTACAGAATCCACTAGGAAGATCCCAGCTCACTGTGACAATCAAAGTTATTAACTGGTTTTCCTGAAGATACGCTTCTGGAACAAGTTAAAAATGGATCACAAGAGTACAGGATTCCACACTAAACTAGCATTAAACTCCATAAGGCAAATAAATTTACCTTTAACCAAGAGTTCTTCCTCATCTTCAGGCGCCCCATCCACATGTCCGTCAGTAGCATTTGGGTACAAGTATGTGAAACAAAAGGTCGTAATCCTCCCGACACCGCCAGTTTCAAACAGGTAGAGTTGCTCCAGTTTTTCAGTTCATACATCAAAAGCTTCATGGCCATTCGCTCATTCTGCTTGAACGCCTTCTCTAACACATCCAGGGCAAGCTGGCCAAACTGTCTGCAGTAACGATGGCAAATGGAGAAAACAAAGGCACTTGAGAGCCCTGCATTTTTAGAAACATTTTTGAATGTTTAGAGACATTCTAAAAGATCGGATGTGAGCCTCAGAAAAAACCAATTAATTACGCTTTCCAGAAAAAAAATTAAAAAGCTAGGCATGATGGCACACGCCTGTAAGAGGATTGCTTGAGCCCAGGAGTTTGAGAACAGCCTGGGCAACATAGTGAGACCTCAACTCTACAAAATATAAAAAAATTTAGCCAGGCATGGTGATGTGTGCCTGTAATCCCAGCTACATGGGAGGTGGAGGTGGAAGGATTGCCTGAGTTTAGGAGTTCCAGGTTGGGGTAAGCTGTGATTGTGCCACAGCACACCAGCATGGGTGACAGAATGAGACTCCAACTCAAAAAACAACAACCCCCACCCCCACCTCCAGCAATTTAATAATCTCAGTTTACAGTTTACAGAAGTGATTTTAAAGGAATTTGCTGCTCAGGAAAGGGATTGTTCTCCCTTTAGCATCAAGATTTTGAGAGTTCTAATGGAGGTTTTCAAACTTATTAATTCAACACTTTATAGCTATGAAACTAACTACAGAAGTTAGCTATAAACTATACTATAATGTTAACTATGAACTAACTATAAATTCCCTGAAATCCAACCAACTGACTTGTCTAATCGGGAAGCAGCCAGACTAGGAACCAAGTATCCTAACTTGATGGCCACCACTCTTTCCTTTATATCACAAAGCTCCTTGAAATATTCAAAGACCTTTTTCATAGGAGAGTCTGTGAAATGCATGGCAATAAGTCCACTTGTCACAACTTCTAAGGTGAGAGAGATAAAAAGTGTCTGACTGTTGTAGGAGTTTTGAACTCCACTGTCAGCTTAAACAAGCAACCTCGGGTTTTTGTTGAATGACTAAGATTAGGGAACGTGAACCCCAAAAGGATGAGTAAAAGGAGTTTATTCAGCATCAAAGCTCTCTAGAAAAGTGGGGGGGGGGGCGAAATGGGTAACAGTGTTAGGAGTCTCTCTGTGGTTTTTATCTTATCTTTTTGGGGCATTTCTCTCATTTACATCTCTTCCACCCCTTACTTTCTGAGACCCAGTTTTTACTGTGCATGAGGGTCCTTGACCAAAGTTACTCCATCTTAAATATTACCTGTAGGTACCACAGAAAAGCCCACTCAGGGAGGTAATGTTAATACTATGTTAATGATTATGATAAGCCAAGATCCAGTTAGGACATTTAGTTAAGCTACTGCGCCTGCGTTTAAGCAACAAAAAGGCCCTTTTAGCAGTACATCCCGGGTTGACAAGATGTTCTTAACCACATTTTAAGCCAACAAGCACATAATGGGGGTGGTGCAAGGAGCATTCCCATAGGTGTGAAGTCTCCTTGAGACCCTCCCTGTTGGTCTCCCTGTCTGTCTGCCTAACCAGCTTCTATCTGCTCTCTCATAACCATTCTAAGATCTGCATATGTTTAGTAGGAAGTGAGGAGAGAACACCTACTTCGAGTAATTCTTCAACTCTTCTGAGGCATCATCCACCATGTGACTCTCCTTAGCTTCATGGGCCATCGCTCGGTAGAGGATACAGGCTATCACTGCTTTAACCGTGGCCTCCTCTCCATGCTGCCAGAAGAACATGGCCATCTTCTGCCTTTTCATCAGCACAGCCCAAACCAGCAGGTCATTGTAAGGGTAAATAAAGCCAGTAGTCTCAGAGTCATCTGATACATTTTGTTCTTTCGACTTCTTCCTTGACTTATGAAGTGCTACAGACTTTTCCTGTAAAATGAAATAGGAAAATAAAAATAGGAATGAGTTTTCAAACACTCGGATGCATGACAGTTTCCCTAATTCAACACAGCAGGTATCCTAGACGTATTTTTTATAATCACTACAAAAAAAGAGATGGAAGTAATAATAGGGCTTTATAAGCCATTAAGCAAAATGTAGACATTTCATAACAATCTATTTCTTATTGCATTTACTAGATCTAGAATCCCTAAACTGAAATATCTTAAGTGCATCTGGCAACACTTCAAGCGGCACCTGTTTGGGATATCCCTAGTAACCATACGACAACATCGAATTTCTCAAGGAAATAGGTTGAAGTAACACATTGGATAAATGAGAATAATGCACGTTTTTAAAAAGCTCTCACCTCACTTGAGTGAATAGATTCATTATCTTCCCCTTGGAAAAACGTCCCTAGTGTTGCCAACATGTGTCCAAATAGATTAGTTTTAAGTTTCCTTTCCTTTATTCTAATTATGTTTCTTAGTGATGGTAATAGGCGATGATGAAATAATTTTCTCCACCTGATAAACCCGCCTCTCCAGCTCATCGCAAATGCCATGCGGCTCCCCATACATTCCTACATCACTTCAGATGTCTGTATTTCAGTGCTCATAATGCTGTGTTATAGTTATTACTTTGAGGAAGGTGAGACCATTTCTCAGGCATCATTATGTCTTCCCCAACCCACCCACCTTCCAAATCCAACCAAGCATTCAGCATGATACCAGGCAGATGATAAAGATCCAATAATTATTCTTGTTAATCTGAGAGGTCATAGCAAAAACATTGTAAACTGTTTCCTCTCTTTGTCTAAGTAAAGGGAATTTGTGTTCATTGAGGATGATCAAGGGCGATTTAATAAAATACCTTTTCATCCCAGAAACTATGGAAAGCAATCCTCTTTCAGACAACATAGTCACCATTCAAATGGAAACAACTGAGTATAAGCAATTATCCCCAGAGGAAAGCGGGTCTGTGGAAGTCTGGGTAACTCGTGTGTGTATGAGTATGCATGCGTGTGCACACACACACACAAATACATCATCCTTATCATAGTGTAACATTAGGCTAAAATTAATTTCAAGAAAGTCCGAAAGAAGAAGGAAAAAGAAAAAAAAAAATCAGTGTGAGAGAGAAGTTAAGGAGAATAAGGAAGCAGACATCACATGCTGCAACTGGCCTTCAGGAAAGGGAGATAAGTGTGTGGCACTGAGCTAGTGATCACATTTTTCAAGTACCATCCCATAGACTGCCAGCCTGAGTCACCATCTGGACAAGGTAGAGGCAGAAACAAGGAAGAGAGGTCAAAGTTGCCAGCGCCGTGCCTTTACTCACTGTTGTTGGAGGATGGCTGTGTTGTGCTTCTGACCCGCACCCAGCCTAAAAAAAGTCTCCTCTTGGCACCTACAAGTGGGCCCTCCATTTGGACCCCCTTTTCTCCAAAGTTAAATGAACCAACCTGCAAAAGCCATTTCACACTCAAGTCCAAAAATAAGTAAGTGGTACCTTGAACTTATAGGGCTGGGCAGTTCTGATGAACTGGGAATGCAGTGTACTTTCCGCAGACTCCGTTCTGTTTCCTGAGGAGCATCTCCGGTGCTGGGAAAGGTTTTGAACGAAGCTTGTAACTCTCTGGCATGCATTGTTAATTTTTAAAATAAGACAAAAAGTGGGGGAAAGATTACAGTGGTAACGACATCTTATTTCCAGACAACAACAAAAACCAATTATAACGTTATGTCCTGCCAAATAGCCACATCTCTGTCTCTCATCCATGACTTATACTCAACAGGTGCCTCTCATGACTCTTTATTACACAAACTGTTATTTCCTAATTTTAGAGAACACACTCTTTTTTTCCCTGTTATATATCTGCATTCCTTCTCTATGTGGAAATTCCATTTGAATAAATAGATGTTCTTTACCTGGAACAAGACTGGAATAGGCAATAAAGATTTACAGATCCGATAAGAAAAAGTTCTCATTCACAAGTTCCAAGGTTAAGGTTAAGTTAGAAAGTTATGGGATTTCTCCAGGTGTTATATAATATCTCTACTAGAATTCCAGTAGCTAGGTCCAATAACAACGTAAGTCATTGCCATCAGCACGAAGTTTTTATCAGTGAGAAACAAAAACAAACAGAAGTATTTTTTTAATTTTGATTTTTTGTAGAGATGGGGTCTTGCTATGTTGTCCAGGCTGATCTGAAACTCCTGGCCTCAAGCAATCCTCCCACCTCAGCCTCCCAAAGTGAGGCTAAATATCCAGCCTAAAAAAGAAGTATACTTGAAGGAATTAACATGAAGTATGATACAAACCATAGGTTTTGAGCTACTTTATTTATTTTTAGTTTGCTTTTTATGGATTAAAATTGGACATAAATAAAATGAGGTCAAGACTTTTTAAAAGCCATTGTCTTATTAAGCACTAGCCACGTCATGTGCTCATTGAGCTATGGCCAGACCATGTTTTTTTGTCTTCTCCCCTACTTTGAGGAGGTGAAACTCTCCTCTCCTCTCTCCTCTCTCTCTCATTTGCCATTGTTTTGCTAAGCTATGGCCAGGCCGTGTGCTCTTTGAGCCGTGTTTCCTAAGCTTTGACCCCTTCCCCTACATAGGGAGGTGAATCTCTCTCGCTCTCATTTACTTTTTAAATAAACTATTTTTCCAATCTAAAAAAGAAGAGACTTTATAAAGATAATGTTCAAATTATTAGTGTTATCTTAATATAGAATTAATAGTATCATCTTAGCAATAATCATAATTTATTACTAACAATTGCTCTACATCTTCTATTTATCAGGAATGTGGACTTTTCATGTAGTATTTTATTTAATCCTTCTGACAATTTTATGAAAGGGGTACTAATATTCCCATTTTATAGATGAGGAAACGTGCAGAGAGAGGTTAAATTTGTTGCTGAAAATTACACAGCTATTAATGAGCAAAACTTGGATTCAATCCCAGATCTCTCTGACTCCAAATCATGTACTCATACCTGCTACAATCTAGTTTACTATGAAATGTGATAAACTCTGTACTCTTTCATGGAAAACAACCAGAGCAATGGGTAATTCTGATGGTGGGTAATTCATACAGATGGGTCATTTCCAGAAAGGGCACAAGGGGAATTTCCCTAGCAAGCTCTGTCTTAAACAAGGCAGTACCGAGGTCACAGTCAGTTCTCATATCCACCACAGGGAACCTCACAGCAATGTATATTTTGTTTAAATGAAGTAGTTGATACTTCCTTAAGTGAATCTCTATGCCTTTGAAATCTTAATAAAGAACATTTTCTGTGTGAGATTTGGGTTTCCTTTTAGTTTGTGTTGTTTGGTTTCTTCATTTCTGAAAACCAGCTGGGCTTTCACTTCATCTGATTCTTAATAAATAAAAGTCCAAGGTCAGGCCTGGTGGCTCACACCCTGTAATCCTAGCACTTTGAAAGGCTGATGCAGGAGGACTGCTTGAGGTATGGAGTATAAAACCAGCCAGGGGCAACATAGAGAGATGCCCATCTCTGTATTTTTTTTAAATGTAAAAAATTATAAGAAGATAAAGTTCAAAAAAGTCTGGTATTCTAGGCTCGTTATCAGATCTTACAACAAACTACCTTTCCAGTCTCACCCCTCACAATCATCTGATACTTGTCCCATGACAAGTCTTCTTGTCACTGCAGAAACATGCCCCAAGTAGGCACAGGTGCCGAGCCCTTCACTGTGTCTGCTTTTCTCTCAACAAAAGTACCCAAAACACCTTTTCAAATTCTGTCCTTATTCTCCTTTCATAGAGATGAGATCTCTATGTGTTGCTCAGTCTGGTCTCCAACTCCCAGCCTCAAGTGATCTTCCCGCCTCTGCCTCCCCAAAGTGCTAGGATTATAGACCTAAACCATGGGGCCTAGCCTCAGTTCTGCTCTTAATCTGTCATAAGAATTAGTCTCCTCAAGTTACTAACCTGTAACGGTGTTTTAAGAAACAGGCACCGGGCGTGTTGGCTCATGCCTACAATCTCAGCACTTTGGGAGCCAGAGGCGAGTGGATTGCCTGAGCCAGCTGGTTCGAGACCAGCCCGGGCAACTTGGTGAGACCTCATCTCTACAATAAATCAAAAATTAGCCAAGCGTGGTAGCGCTTGCCTGTAGTTCTGGCTACTTGGGAGGCTGAGGCAGAAGAACTACCTGAGCCCAGCAGGTTGAGGCTGCGGTGGCAGGGAGCGTGCCACTGTACTCCAGCCTGGGAGACAGTGAGACTCTAACTCAGAAAAAAAGAAAGAAAGAAAGAAAGAAAATAACAGGCAATGTTTTCTCTGCTAATCTACTAAACAACAACTCTAATTTCACATTCCTACATTACTTTCGAAACTATAATCAAAAATAAAAGTATGTACATTTTGTTTTTAAGTGCATTCTGCATGCACCTTTCAGTATAATCCCTACATGCTTATCCCAAGTTTGTCATCTCCAAACTATGGACTATGGTGAGTTTATAAATCTGATCCTTTTTATTAATCTTTTGACATCTGTCTTTTCAAAAGAAAAAATAATTGGTCATCTCTTTCTTTAACCCATATCATCACATCACTTCTTGTGCCAATATAGCTCATATGATAGATGGTTTTGCATTATGACTAGTTATTCATAAATCTGTCTCTTCTAGGAGATCTAAACTTTCTGACTTTTATGTTTATCCTAGGCCAGCACGGCAACACTTAGCATGGTACTTTCCATATTGCCGACAACAAATGTCCATAAATACAATGCCCATTTTAGAAGCTATTCTCATCTGAACATTCAAGCCATGTTTCTAAAACAACAATTCCTAATTACTCTTAATTTTACTAAAGCACTTTACAATTATGCTACCTTATGTTTTCTGTTGAGGTTGTTGTAGAGGGCTCTGAAATTTTTTCTAGTGTAGCTACTGCGATATGCTCTACCAATGAGGTATTCCACTACCAGTCCGATGTCAATCAGTGTTATTCTGTAGCCTGGCAGAAGGGTGTGCTGCAACAAACAGAGGCAATGAATTACACCTTTTAGTTGTCTTTTTCTATCTCTTTTGCCATGCCATTAGAACATAACCAAATTCATTGCAAAGAGGTAGACTCATACTTTTGAATATGCTTTATAAACTGATCAATTAATATGAACAACTATTGACACAACAAACTGCTCCTTCAGAAAAAAAAGATCTTAGCCTTAATGAGTTTAGTTTCAGACATTAAATGTGTGCTTACATCTGTTCGCTCTCTCTGTCACTCTACCTCACCATGCACACAGACCCACATATACACATTTGAATAAAACACACATTTAAACATAATTTTTATCTCACGTCAAATTCCTAATTGGAAGTAAGAAAAAATATTAAGTAGAAGAAAACAAATAAATATAAGATATATATAATAGTTTTAAACGAGAAATAATATAACTACACCAACAAAAGTAAAATAAGGTATATACTGAATGTGTGTGGTCCAAAAGTAACATTAAGTTAACTGTTCAATCTCTCTTTTGTTAAAATGGCTACAACACTTTGCACTGTTTTGACTACCTCATATGGAAAACAAGAATATGGAAGGAAGCAGAACAAATAAAAGCAAGAAACACAGAATGACAGAGCCGAATGAGTTATCAAAACATGAGGATGTATCAAGACAAACATTATGGCAGGTAGGAGGGCTGAGCAGATTTCCTATTATGTGGGTCATAGCATAAATGAAAATGACTTTGACTTCTTAAATCCCACTTACTACCTCTTTGTAACTGTTCGCTTCTGAACTGCCAATCATAGTACATTTTTAAAGGCACACAAGAATGCTGAACAAGGTCTCCGAAATGAACAGATTGTGAATAATCACAATTCCAAAACTTGGAACAAGAAATAATTATCTGCATATATATGTATATATGAGGGTGCAAATAATTTTTTCCACATTCATAATTTACTTTTTTCAAGAAACACCAAAAATTATGCTCTTATTACTCCTAGTTAAAAGCATATTTAACCTAATTCATCACCTTTTTTTTTTCAGTTTACTGTGATAAGTTTAAGGAAATAATCTAAGGAAATCATTTTGACATAGCCTAAACCAATGCGAACTAAATTTACATCAGATGGACACTTTTGCTTACTACTAATTTGCCAACTGAATATCTTCCTCTCACTCTGGCTCTCCCACCAAGTCAGCATAACCAGAAAGTTCATACTCTTTCTAACAAGATATTAGACTTCAGAAAAAAGAGAACTTTGAAAAATGTATCTTGGATGAATTTTAACCATAGTGACAAAAAGCACTCCCAATTTTCTGGGAATGTGAATAACAGAATTGGTAATTTAAAAAAAAGATATTAAGATATAAACGTCTGTTAATGTTGGAAGGTTTTGGTAACTAATGGGGGATCAGATGATTTTATTTTAAGTCTGACCTACCAGCTACATGATGATGGCAAAACATGAGCAAGTTGCACAACTGGGGATCTACCCTGACTTGCTAGGACGATGCTTAGACTCGGGTTCACAGAAGAAGGAAGAGTCCCTGAGCTATCACTGATATCCAAAATAATAATAATAAAAGCAATGGAAACCAGTGATTGTTCCTCCAATAAAGATAACAGAACCACGGAGTTCTTTATTTTTAACTGATATTATTATCATCATTGGCATCACCATTGTACCATGTTAAGCTGAAGTTCTGATTGGAAGCATTGCATGTCTCTGATTCATATTTTTTTATAAAATCTTTTAAAACATAAAGCACCTCTATTCCTGGGGGCATGGTCTTTAAAAAACAAAATAAATTAAGGAAAAAATGTAAGAGTGTGGTTTGGTGATGAATTGTTCAGAATCACAGATAAACGAGATAGGTAATTAATAAGAAAACTTGATGACTTCTCTACCACAAAGCCAAGGCAATATACAAAGATACTTTCACACCTTCATAATTAGGTTACCTGCTTTACATCTTGGACAAGATGATGCAAGAGCATATTAGTAGGTCCTTGTTTCTGTGATAAAGAATAAAAGAAAGAATTATTCTCTTTAATTATCATGTGCTGGGTGGAAGAACTTTATTTTAGAATGCATTTTTATTTTTAATTTTAAGGTTTTTTTGAGTTGGAGTCTCACTCTGTCGCCCAGACTGGAGTGCAGTGGCCACGCCTGGCCACCGCAGCCTCGACCTGCTGGGCTCTGGCGATCCTTCCACTTCAGCCATCCAAGTAGCCAGAATTACAGGCAAGCGCTACCACGCCCAGTTGATTTTTTGATTTATTATAGAGATGAGGTCTCTCTGCCCAGGCGGGTCTCAAACTCGCGGGCTCAGGCAATCCACTCACCTCAGCATCCCAAAGTCGTGGGATTACAGGCTGAGCCACTGAGCCCGGCAGTAGAATGCATTTTTAAAAACCAACCCAGAATGCTGAAAATTTTGTTCAATGTTTTTTGTAATGAAATTTAAGACAATTAATTCTACGGAATGTGTTTTCTAAGAGAGGATGTAATTACATGAAACGTTTTTCAAAGCAAGATGAATACAGGTAGATAGATCTTTAACTTTATGTGGTAAGAGGTAGAAGTAACTTTAAGTAATTTATAACTGTCCTTTATCATATATGAATGTTATACAATTACAAATCCTATCACACAAGCTCATGCCATCATGAGATATCTATTAGAACCCTACTATGTTTAACCAGACATTCAATGACAAATAGCACTGTCTTCTTGGGGTGCTTATACTAATGGAAAAGATTGGGTACTTACACTAAAAAATAATCAACAATAGGTGACATGTGAAAGGAATCCCAAATAATTTGTTTCTAAGGGCAGATCAACATGAACTAACTGAAGTAATCAAGAAGACAGGGCTTGAACAGATCTTTGAAAAAAGAATAAGATTTAAAGGACAATGTTCTGGCCGGTTGTAGTGGCTCAGGCCTAAAATCCCAGCACTTTGGGAGGCTGAGGTGAGAAGATTGCATGAAGCTATGGGTTCGATAGCAGATTGAGCAACTTGGTGAGACCTTATCTCTACAATAAATCAAAAAATTAGCTGGGCATGGTGGCACATGCCTATAGTTCCAGCTACTTGGAAGGCTGAGGCTGAAGAATCACCAGCAGGTCGAGGATGTGATAGCCGTGACCATGCCACTGCACTCCAGCCTGGGTGACAGGGTGAGAACGCCAACTCAAAATAAATAAATAAAGGACAATGTTCTTATTCACATCTTTGTCTTTATGTCTTACTGGGATAAAATGGAATTGGAAGGAATATTTTTCCTTTTGGTTGAGAAGTCTGTCTCTCGATAAATTACATTTGTACATGAATGTTCAAAGAAACGAATAAATCTTAAGGTAATTGTTTTCTTTTTTTTTTGAGTTAGAGTCTCACTCATCACCCAAGCTGGAGTGCAGTGGCATCGTCACTGCTACCACAGTCTCAGCTTGCTGGGGTCAGGCGATCCTTCTGCCTCAGTCTTCCAAGTAGCTGGAACTACAAACATGCACCCATGCCCGGCTAATTATTTTGACTTATTGTAGAGACGAGGTCTAGCCATGTTGCCCTGGCTGGTCTCGAATTCTTGAGCTCAGGCAATTCTCTCGCCTCAGACTCCCAAAGTGCTGGGATCACAGGCGAGAGCCACTGCGCCTGGCCTCTCAAGTGGATTAACAAATAAATCCTAAGGAAATGATTGACTAATTGTACCATACTCACCGTATTGTAGAGCTCTTCCAGTCGAGGTATGGTAAGAAAGCGATGGAGGTTCACCCCATATTCTATTAAGAGCTTCACAAAATCTACCCGATCCATCACTAAAGCATCTAACATTGCTTGTTCCAGGGTGCCAGGCTTTGGAAGACATAAATAAATTATAGATATAAAGTCATTTAAGAAAGTACAAATAACTAAAGAATCGCATGTGTTTGAAACTCAAAACTACTGAGATACAATAATTATAAAATATAGTTTTACTAAGAAATGTGCAGGACCTAAGTGAAGACATCCTGACTAAATCAAGAAACAACCCACGTTCTTGAATGGAAAAACTGCCTATTGTAAAGATCTCAAAGCTTCATAAACTAATGTATAGATTGAATGCAATTCTAACAAAAATCCAAGGTTTATCTTTTTGTGTGTGTGTGTGACTGTCATGTTTCCATTTAAACTAGATTTGGCTTCTGGTTAGAGTGGCAAATTGAACACACTCATCTAATTTTGTTCCCACAAAAACATCATAGATACTACAGTAAAAGGATTGGTTTTGAAGAAACAGATCAACAAGGACAAGGAAGACAAGAGTGGAGACAAGGGTATAACATTTTGGAAGCTGTAAAGCAGATAGTCAAATGGTGACTGACTTAGCAATCAAGAACCAAACTGATGTATCCCGTAGAATTACAGAAGCACCAAAATGAGGTAAATGTACATATATGCCAAACCCAAATGTTGACTGGCCTTCCCAGTCATCTTCCCCATTTGACTCCCAAAACACTAGCAACAAGGTTTGTGCCTTCCAGTCAGGATTATTTCTGGCGATGTCACAAATACAAGAGAAATGATATGAAGATGCTGACATCTGGGGAGCCCCCAGCTAATGGCAGTGAGATCACCCTATTTGTAAAGCTCAGAATTACAGGCAAGCCCCAACTACAGGTTCAGAATTTCTAATGAATGTCCTGTCACCCACCCTTAAACAAAAAAGACCAAACAAACAGATCCAAAAACATCAACCAGGAGGAAGCAGACAATGCAGGAAGAAGAAAACTACAAAAAGGCTATCATTAGTATCCTTAAAGAGGTAAAAGAAGATACTGTATTATGGAGGCTAACCAAAAAAAAAGGAAGGGTACAATAAGAGAATGAATTTATGCTTAGAAATTAATAGATTCACAATGTTACTGGAAAAGAAAAGCTCCATAGAAGGCTTGAAAATTAAAGTTGAAGAAATCTACCAAAGAAAAGATAAGGAACACGAGGAAAGATTTAACATTTATAAAGAGGGAAAAGATAAGATTAGTAGAGCAGTTCACAAGGGCCAACATTCAAATATCAGGAATTATAGAAAGAGAACAATGAAAACAAGTGGGGAGTTTATGGAATGGAACCGAATGGAATGGAAACACATGACTGCCAAGTTGAAATCATGTGTCCAGCATAGGTACAGATCCAAAACAACACATATCACTGCCAAATCTCAGAACACTGGGGAGGAAATGGATGCAGAGGATCAGAAAACAAAACTTTTTGCTTCTTTACAGCAACACTGCGTGCTGGAAGCTAGGCATTTAAAATTTTGGAGGAAAATTAGTTGTAATCATGAATTAAAATATAATCAAACATATAACTCCTCAAAACGTTTATCTCCCATACTCCTTTCTCAGAAAGTTATTGAAGGATATACACCATCGAAATAAAGGAGTAAACAAAGAAAGAAAACATGAGACACAGAAAACCTGTACTCTAGCATAGGAGAGAGACAAAAGGAACCCCCAAGATAAGGAGAAGATTCCAGAATAATCGAGCACCTGGAATAGAAGACAAGCTGTCCACATTGCAACTGTGAGGCCCACAGAACAGAAATGCTGAGAAATTTCTAAAATGGATGGACCAGAAAATAGCAATATGACATTATTTTTTAAGTATTTTTTTAAAAACAAAAAAATGTGAGCTAGGCTCGGTGGCTCAGCCTGTAATCCCGCGCCTTTGGGAGGCTGAGGTGAGTGGATTGCCTGAGCCCGCGGGTTTGAGACCCGCCTGGGCAGCGAGACCTCATCTCTACAATAAATCAGAAAATCAGCCGGGTGTGGTAGCGCATGCCTGTAATTCCGCCTACTTGGAAGGCTGAGGTGGAAGGATCGCCAGAGCCTAGCAGGTTGAGGCTGCGGTGGCCAGGAGCAGCCACTGCACCCCAGTCTGGGCGACAGAGCGAGACTCCAACTCAAAAAAAAAAAAAAAA